>NC_091756.1:23414210-23416710 GCF_043380555.1 Nothobranchius furzeri
TGAGAGAGAGAGGGAGGGACAGAGAGAGAGAGACATAGACAGAGAGAGAGAGAGAGAGAGACAGAGAGGGGGAGAGAGAGAGAGAAAGAGAGGGAGAGAGAGAGAAAGAGAGGGAGAGAGAGAGAGAGAGAGAGAGAGAGAGAGAGGGGGGGTGGGGGGGGGGGGGTGGGGGGGGTACAGAGTCAATGTGTAAAAGATGGACTGAAATACCGGAGCGCTAGAAATGAGAGAATGGGAACAAAGATGTAAGAGTAGAGGGAGAGGGCCTGCTGATGAGCAGCTCGGTAATCAAGGAGCAAAAGAGAAAGAGACAGGTGGTTTGCTCCAGTCTACACACACTTTCACAGAAATAACTTCTCAGCGTTCAAGTACAATGTCATGAAACCAAAGTGTTTTTTTTTAAATGTGTTTTTCCAAGTTTTGTTCAAAGTATCTTGGCCCAACCTGAGCTGTGGAAACACACATTTACCCGTTGTGGGATGAATAAAGTAGCTGAACTCATATATCAGTATGTTGAGTTTAACTTTAAAAATGGCCTCAAATGTTGGAAAAACCAATTTAATGTTGACGTTTTACCAACCTATCAGGTCAGACAGTAATGGTGTCTACCTTCTTAAAACATCATCATTCCTGCATAAGATTTGAAGCAGATTTTAAATGTGTTTAAGATTTATTTCACCCAACCCACTTACCAACAAAACACCCACTGCCAAAGTTACAAGAGCAGAACTGTTAATGGTACCAAGTTACCTTAAGTTGTAACTGAGTACTTTTTTCTCCCAAACTTGAAATGGAAACATCTGAACCAGTCCCATCCACCAATAAGAGCCTGCAGTGGTGACAGCTTCAGAGAAACAACATGGTGGCTGAGATGAGCAACTCTGCTATTGTAGATATTTAATTATACATTTAGTCTATAGTCAAATATTAACAGAGACAAAGGACTCCAACACTTTTCTCCCTGCGACTGGAAGTCTGGGTACCTAGAATTACCAAAGGGAGAACGCTTGACTACAAAAGGAAAAGTTGGCTTCACAGCGGCTTTGAAACAAGAACCTTCTTGTCGTAACAAAAACCAGTGCAAGACGAAGCTGCCTGGAGACACATTCCTCATTTTGTGACCGTCCGCTGATTCGTTTCATCTCTTCTGCGTTTGTTCAAATGAGAACAGGAAAAATTACCATGAAATGTTGAACATATTTTCATCATCCTGGGTAAATCCCCTCTTCCATTTTACATTATTACACAAGTCTCTCCAGAAAATGGTGTTCATGACTTTCAAGTTATATCCATGGACTGTTGTTTATAACCCCTCCTTTCCACCGGAGCCGTGACGGAGCCGTCAGCAGCACGTTACTGCAGCAGCACGTCATAGCTGCTGATAGGAACCGCTGTGGTCAACAGAACCTTTTCCACCGGAGCCGTCAGCAGCGCGAGTCGGCCGCGTCTCAGGAGCAGCATGTCGCGGCCTTTACGCGCCGGTTCTTTTTTCTACGCGCGACGCCTCTGAAACGGGTCAAGTTCGACATTTTTGGGGAAGGAAAGACAGGAAATCGGACGCAGAAATGGAGCGAAGCTTCCCGAGATTTTCAGAATAAAGAAACGTACTGCCTTCCTGTTGCTTTACTTAAAAAAAAAGTTATCACCTAGCTAGCGGTCTCCTTTGTTTTTCCATAATGGACGATGAAAGGTCGATTACTGAAGTGGAGAAGTAC
Source organism: Nothobranchius furzeri (assembly GCF_043380555.1). Taxonomy (NCBI): domain Eukaryota; kingdom Metazoa; phylum Chordata; class Actinopteri; order Cyprinodontiformes; family Nothobranchiidae; genus Nothobranchius; species Nothobranchius furzeri. The sequence goes on from NC_091756.1 coordinate 23,415,926, forward strand.
CCAAGCCTGTTTGATCCCAGTCACAGTTTTCATAAAGACAACGTCAAGAAGGATAACGCATGGAGTGACGTATCTGCGGTTTGGGGGCAAGATGGTGAGTTTATGCTAATTATTAACGTGATTTCTTTTGTAGTTGTCTCCTGCTTGTTGTTGTGTTTACTGGCAAAGTCACACGTGATTTTGCTAATGCCGCGTGACTTCGTGCTCGGTCAGTGACAGCTGCTCCCCGGCTGCTTCGCGTCTCGTGGGAAGGGCCAAGCAGCAGTTTACGCGAGCAAGACGTGCTGCTGCAGTAACGTGCTGCTGACGGCTCCCGTGGAAAGGAGGGGTTAGGATCCAGGTGACACGACAGCCATTAAACTTCTAACCATCCATTACAGGAAAAAGACAACAGGCAGGACAGCGTTCGGTGAGAAGGGCAGGTGTTAAAATTGGGACCCTTTGGACTAAAACCAACCATCAACCTCTTTCTGTGGGCAGATGTCAACTGTGTTCATTATTGTGGAGGACATATCAAAGATGTCTTTGATTCCCATAGTCAGCAAATCTCAGTTCTCTGTAGGGAAATGACTTAATAAGTGTTTCTATCAGGTTGTAAAGCTGCAGTCAGCAGTACAGTGAGGGAATTCATGAACGAACACAGAATAAGGGCTGATTACATCCTTTTATTCTGTTTCTGCCCTCCAGCCAGGGAAACACCAGAATGACTTGTTTGTCTTGTACGAAAGCCACAAGCCGTCCTCTTAGCTGGACATGGATCTTTCCTCACTGATTTTCTCACGGCA